>NW_026876801.1:0-20482 GCF_032173495.1 Musca vetustissima | reverse complement strand
TCGCAATAATCGATAATTTTACATTATAGAACATGTTGACATGTACCACCAAACCAAAGCTCCGCATTCACCAACCGAAGTGACTGTTTGTGGGTATTTCATTTTTTCAGAGGATAAAAACATTCCGTTTTTTTTTGGAAGCCCACACAAGCGTGGAATTTTTTACAATTTTTTTTGGGATAAGCAAATAAGCATGGATTTAGGACTTGAATTTTGAAAGAGTATTTTAAGTGACCTATACAAGCGTGGAGTTTTTTAAATATATTTTTTAGGGACCAATGAATGCGTAGGTAATTTTTTAATGAATCGTTTTAAAAAAATCAAATAAGCGTGGATTTCTTAAAAAATAATTTTTAGTTAACCAAGAAAGCTTAGGCAAACATCTGCCTATAGGATCTTTTTAGGACCCAAATAAGCCTTAGCCTAAAAAAATTGGAAAAAAATCGATTGTTTTTCTAACCAATATTTTTAAGACGTCGATTTTTTGAAGGACATTTTTAGGGACCACTTCTTCTTAAAAAACTTTCAGGGTCTACAAGAGTCGTGGATATTCTATAAGAGGGGTGGATATTGTAAAAAATATTTTTCAGGGTCTAAACAAGGCGTAGGTATTCTAAACAATATTTTTCAGGGTTTAAACAAGGCGTAGGTATTTTTCAGGGTCTAAACAAGGCGTAGGTATTCTAAACAATTTTTTTCAGGGTCTACAAGAGGCGTGGATTTTCTAAACCATATTTTTCAGGGGCTAGAAGAGGCGTAGGTGTTCTAAACTATATTTTTCAGGATCTAAAGGGGCGTGGATTTTTTAAAAAAAGCATACGTTTCTTTAAATTATATTTTAAGGACCAATTTTCTAAAAAATATTTTTCAGGGTCTTTAAGGGAATTTTTTAGGGTCTACTAGAGGCACAGATTTTTTTAAAACACATTTTTCAAAATAAACAAGATGTGGGTATTTTTAGAAAAGGATTTAAAAAAAAATTCAGATCCTATGATTGACGTGGGTTATTTAAAAAAAATGTTTTTCAAAGTCTACGAATAAATTCCAAAAATATAAAGTTTAAAACTTCTAGTTAACAACCAACATAATAACGATTAATGATCCCAATTAACTTTAAATAAAATCTACTCAAAAAATAAAAGCAGATTTTAAAACAAGTTTGTCAGCAAGCAGCTGAGCATGCGCATCTATTTCGAACACAAAACAAATAGTGTCCACATTATGTCTGCGCTAACAAGCGATTCCAATGAAAACTGTTCTCGGAATCAGGCAGCAACAAAAACCATCACAACAAATTTAATTTTTTGTCATCAAGCGAGGCGATGACATTAATTTTGTGGTTGGATTTAAGGTGATTTTTATTAATTTTTGTAGTCGAATTAAAAAAAAAAAATATAAATAAAAAATGTTTTGAAATTCAAAACTATACAAATAAAGTCAAAATTAATTTAATGTAACACTTTAACACACAACATTTCTTGATTAGCATTAAATTAACATTTAAATGTTGTTAAAGGAAATGTTGTGATTTTGAGGAATGTGTTTTTTTTTTCAAATTCAATATCCAAAATAAATAAAAAATTAAAACAAACAATAAAAACAACAGCTGTTGTCTGTATATTTGAATTTGAACTAAATTTAAATATTGCCAATAATTCACACAAGTTCAAGTTTTATTTTCAATTTTCGTCTCGTTCGAAATATATTAGCCAGCCAAGTTGATTTGAAATAAATCGTTCGATTTTTATAGCCACTGTTTGGGTTTTGTGGCGTTGGCGAACGTTGTTGGTGGTCCGCTTCGTTGGTAATGGGGCGATAGAATAGCTATTTTTGTGGTCATAAAACAACAGTTTGTTTTTTAATCGATGACTAGATGGAGACCAGATAACACATGACATTAAAGTTATTTAAATGGCCAAACGAGTGCCGCCACAACCAATCGGACCGGTATTCGCGGATTGTGGAAATAAGAAATCTGAAACCTTTCAGAAGTTCGGACGAGGTGAGGATTTCTTGAAAAACAATTTTTCAGGGTCTACAAGAGGCGTGGATTTTTGAAAACATATTTTTCGGAGTCTACAAGAGGCGTGGATTTTTGAAAAAAATATTTTTCGAAGTCTACAAGAGGCGTGGATTTTTTAAAAAATATTTTTCGAAGTCTACAAGAGGCGTGGATTTTTTAAAAAATATTTTTCGAAGTCTACAAGAGGCGTGGATTTTTTAAAAAATATTTTTCGAAGTCTACAAGAGGCGTGGATTTTATAAAAAAATATATTTTTCGGAGTCTACAAGAGGCGTGGATTTTTTAAAAAATATTTTTCGGAGTCTACAAGAGGCGTGGATTTTTGAAAAGATATTTTTTCGGAGTCTACAAGAGGCGTGGATTTTTGAAAAAATATTTTTCGGAGTCTACAAGAGTCGTGGATTTTTGAAAAAATATTTTTCGGAGTCTACAAGAGGCGTGGATTTTTGAAAAAATATTTTTCGGAGTCTACAAGAGGCGTGGATTTTTGAAAACATATTTTTCGGAGTCTACAAGAGGCGTGGATTTTTGAAAAAAATATTTTTCGGAGTCTGCAAGATGCGTGGATTTTTGAAAAAAATATTTTTCGGAGTCTACAAGAGGCGTGGATTTTTGAAAAAATATTTTTCGGAGTCTACAAGAGGCGTGGATTTTTGAAAAAATATTTTTCAGAGTCTACAAGAGGCGTGGATTTTTGAAAAAATATTTTTCAGAGTCTACAAGAGGCGTGGAATTTTGAAAAAATATTTTTCGGAGTCTACAAGAGGCGTGGATTTTTGAAAAAATATTTTTGAGGGTTGTACTTACTTAGCTGGCTTGTGACAGAACTTTCGTTCCATAAGCCGAGCTTAGAAAAGATTTCCAGGCGCGTCGGTCTTTTGCCCAGCTTTCCCAATTTGAAAGCCCATTTTCGGCGAAGTTGTCTTCGACTTTATCTTTCCATTCTGCGTGAACTATCAGCTGGTTCGCTTTTATATACCCTCTGGGCTGGGGCATCTTCATCCATTCTCACAACATGACCTAGCCAACGTAATCGCTGCAGCTCAATACGTCTAACAATGTCGATGTCCGAGAATAGCTGGTACAACTCATGGTCCATATTTATGGCGATATTCACCGTCAACGCAGATCGGCCCATAGATCTTTCGGAGAATTTTTTTCTCAAACGCTCCAAGAGATGCCTCATCTGCTTGCGTAAGTACCCATGCTTCAGATCCGTATAACAGCACGGGTAGTATCAGCGTCTTGTAGAGTGTGAGTTTGGTCTGACCATAGTAACATCGGTTGGCGTTGATACTATCAGCTTGGTCTTCTCGCCGTTTACTGCCAGACCCACTTTGGTAGACTCCTTCTAGATTTGTTCAAAGGTGGATGTTACCGCTCTCAATGTTCGACCCATTATGTCGATTTCATCGGCGTAGGCGAGTAACATGAATGCTGAGGTTCCAATCATTGGGCATGCATTCTTCTAGCCAAATTGTACTAATCAGCTGGTTCATGCTCCTTACCAGCATCTGACTGCCGGTCTTGAATAGCTCTGCTTGTAACCCATCTGCATCTGCTGCTTTATTATTCTTCAGCCGATTGATTGTTATTCTGACTTCATCTTGGCTAAGTGGTATACACTCTATACCGTCATCTATTATTGGTTCTGGGTATCCTCTTCACCGCTACCATTTGATGCCAGAAGTTTTTCGTATCTTGGCTGCCACAAGGTAATGGTCCGTATCGATATTCGCTCCCCGGATCGATCGGAGGTCTAAAACACTGATAGATTTGATTTCTCGTTGTTCGATCGGGAGAAATCCAAGTGGCCTTGTGTATATTGGAATGCTTGAATCTGGTGCTGCTAACTACCATGTTTTTTGCTGCCGCGAATTCAATCAACCACATGCCGTTGTCTGATGTTTCTGAATTTTCCGACGGTGGGGCCAACGATATTTTCACTTCCGATTTTTCAATAAAATCTCCTAGCACAATTTTAATATCAGGGCAACGGTCATATGCTGTTTCTATGTCTTTGGTCTGTTCATCTTTATCTTCGGTCGGAACATGGGCGCAAATAAGACTGATGTAGAAGAACTTCGTTTTTATGCTAATTATAGCAATTCGCTCATCTACTGGAGTGAATCTGGAGACGAGGCCTTTTATTCTCCTGTTAACCGTAAATCCGCAGCCAATTTCACGTCTCGTTTCATGACACTTATAATACAGGGCGTAATCATCTGATTTACTTACGCCAGTCTCTTTCCATCGCATTTCCTGTAAGGCAATAATATCGGCTTTGTACTTGAGTACATCCGCCAAAGCGAACACTGCGCCTGTTCTGTACAACGTGCGCACATTCCAAGCGCAGATTGGCAGATCGTGGTCCTTTTTACGTTTGCGGGGGTCGTCAACATTAGGGGGGTTTGGTTTTCATTTTCTTTGCTTTTTCGTAGTAGGTTGGGTTTTCCGAGAGTGGGCAACTAACCCGACGCCTCAATCCATTTTTATAGTTCTTATGGGTGAACTCGCGGCACATATTAGTTCACTATTTTATTGGGCGATTAAAATTGCTCCCCAGGTGGCACCGCGTGGAGGTCAGTTTCAACAATTGAGATGAAAGAGGGACCAAGATAAGCCTGGACTTCGCTATGTTAAAGCCAATCAGAGCCGTTGCTTGGTATCTATCATTTCCTACGCCACCCTTTTGAGGGTTGTAGGCTTGGATTTTTTAAAGAAATATTTTTGAGGGTTGCAGGCTTGGATATTAAAAAAACATTTTATAGAGATCTACAGAATTATTTGCTTTTCTCCAAACCCAGAAATTACGAATCGCCCATCGGTAATCTGATTACCCACCATAATCCCCAATGGTTTGCCATGGCCATTATCCAGTGGCAACATGCTGTGGTGCACGTTGTGGGTATTTTGCTTATTGGCAACAAACTGCTGCCGCCCATCCGAGATACTGAAGCGATCGCTGCCGCACACACAACCAAACATCTGTTTGGTAGGTCTGTTCGAAAATTTGTCAAAGTGTCAACCAGAATTTAGTGCGATGTCCATGCTGAGAAAACAACAAATAAAACATAACTACTGACTGTGCGATCCTAACTTCGGATCAAAACAGCGGCAGCAGCACCAAGCGTGGTAGGTAGGTTGGCTGGCTAGCTGGCGGGTTAGTTGGTTCTTTGGTTACATCGATTCGACTTTTCAGCACATTGGTGTGTCAACTGGGCTGTGATCATTTCTTATGGTTGTTGTTGTCGTCGTTCTTATTAGTATAAATGTTGTTGTTGTGGCTGTTGATGCTGGCTGCCTTTTTCTGTAAAACAAACCATTAGCGGACATTTAAGACATTAGTCATACTCAATTAACGGCCATAACTGCACGGGCAGAGGAGTTTTGAGTTAAACGCGCGGTGACATGGACAGTGGTATTAGAAGGGAAAAATATATGGTCCCTTAAAAATCGATTTTAAAAAATCCACGCCTTGTGTAGCTGCCCAAAAATCGATTTTAAAAAATCCACGCCTTGTGTAGCTGCCCAAAAATCGATTTTAAAAAATCCACGCCTTGTGTAGCTGCCCAAAAATCGATTTTAAAAAATCCACGCCTTGTGTAGCTGCCCAAAAATCGATTTTAAAAAATCCACGCCTTGTGTAGCTGCCCAAAAATCGATTTTAAAAAATCCACGCCTTGTGTAGCTGCCCAAAAATCGATTTTAAAAAATCCACGCCTTGTGTAGCTGCCCAAAAATCGATTTTAAAAAATCCACGCCTTGTTTAGCTGCCCAAAAATCGATTTTAAAAAATCCACGCCTTGTGTAGCTGCCCAAAAATCGATTTTAAAAAATCCACGCCTTGTGTAGCTGCCCAAAAATCGATTTTAAAAAATCCACGTCTTGTTTAGCTGCCCAAAAATAGATTTCAAAAAATCCACGCCTTGTTTAGCTGCCCAAAAATCGATTTTAAAAAATCCACGCCTTGTTTAGCTGCCCAAAAATCGATTTTAAAAAATCCACGCCTTGTGTAGCTGCTCAAAAATAGATTTTAAAAAATCCACGCCTTGTGTGGCTGCCCAAAAATCGATTTTAAAAAATCCACGCCTTGTTTAGCTGTCCAAAAATCGATTTTAAAAAAATCCACGCCTTGTGTAGCTGCCCAAAAATTAATTTTAAAAAATCCACGCCTTGTGTAGCTGCCCAAAAATCGATTTTAAAAAATCCACGCCTTGTTTAGCTGCCCAGAAATCGATTTTAAAAAATCCACGCCTTGTTTAGCTGCCCAAAAATCGATTTTAAAAAATCCACGCCTTGTGTAGCTGCCCCAAAATCGATCCTAAAAAATCCACGTCTTGTTTAGCTGCCCAAAAATAGATTTAAAAAAATCCACGCCTTGTTTAGCTGCCCAAAAATCGATTTTAAAAAAATCCACGTCTTGTTTAGCTGCCCAAAAATCGATTTTAAAAAATCCACGCCTTGTTTAGCTGCCCAAAAATCGATTTTAAAAAATCCACGCCTTGTGTAGCTGGCCAAAAATCGATTTAAAAAAAATCCACGCCTTGTGTAGCTGGCCAAAAATAGGTTGTGTAGCTGCCCAAAAATCGATTTTAAAAAATCCACGCCTTGTGTAGCTGCCCAAAAATCGATTTTAAAAAATCCACGCCTTGTGTAGCTGCCCAAAAATCGATTTTAAAAAATCCACGCCTTGTGTAGCTGCCCAAAAATCGATTTTAAAAAATCCACGCCTTGTGTAGCTGCCCAAAAATCGATTTTAAAAAATCCACGCCTTGTTTAGCTGTCCAAAAATCGATTTTAAAAAAATCCACGTCTTGTGTAGCTGCTCAAAAATAGATTTTAAAAAATCCACGCCTTGTGTGGCTGCCCAAAAATCGATTTTAAAAAATCCACGCCTTGTTTAGCTGTCCAAAAATCGATTTTAAAAAAATCCACGCCTTGTGTAGCTGCCCAAAAATTAATTTTAAAAAATCCACGCCTTGTGTAGCTGCCCAAAAATCGATTTTAAAAAATCCACGCCTTGTTTAGCTGCCCAGAAATCGATTTTAAAAAATCCACGCCTTGTTTAGCTGCCCAAAAATCGATTTTAAAAAATCCACGCCTTGTTTAGCTGCCCAAAAATCGATCCTAAAAAATCCACGTCTTGTTTAGCTGCCCAAAAATAGATTTAAAAAAATCCACGCCTTGTTTAGCTGCCCAAAAATCGATTTTAAAAAAATCCACGTCTTGTTTAGCTGCCCAAAAATCGATTTTAAAAAATCCACGCCTTGTTTAGCTGCCCAAAAATCGATTTTAAAAAATCCACGCCTTGTGTAGCTGGCCAAAAATCGATTTAAAAAAAATCCACGCCTTGTGTAGCTGGCCAAAAATAGGTTTTAAAAAATCCACGCCTTATAAGAATCCCTAAAAATATTTTTTGAAAATCCACACCGTGTCCCACTGTACATCTCCAGCCAAACAAAATGATTTAGTAAAAGTAATTAAATTTTTTTATTCCGACATTGTATCACAAAACAGTTTCGTAGAATTTTGCTTCCACTCTTTTCACATTTCATATTGTTGTTTTTGTTTTTGTTGTCGATCCACAGCATCAAATTCGGTGCTACAAATTTTGAAAATTTTAATCTTTCAACTTTAGTATTGAAATTCGAATAACAACGAAATAAAAAGTAGCCCGAGCATTGTAGAGGTAACAGGTTAAGATTTATGCCGGTGATCAGGTCAAACGAAAATGTTTCTGATCATCTGAATTTGGGTTTTTGTTGTTGTACAACAACATCAAGAGATCTTAAGTTAAATGAGCAAAATTTAATTCGGAGAGGCCAAGCAAATCAATCACAGCTGTGGGAAAAAGTAATTCAAATGCTAAAGTTTCGGCTATGGTTTCGTAGAATTTGTTCGTTGTGTGGATGTGTGCGGAGTTAAACAGCAGGTGGAATGCGGGACGGCAGCTTTTCTTTTCTGAAGAAAAACAAAGCATCAATTGCGGCATCTCTTATTTTCGTTTCGTTGAGGAGGGGGAGAATTTTATTCACTGGAAATTAAATACAGTAGCAGAACCTCAAGGGGAGGGGATTTAAAAAAAATACTTTTAGACATCGACGGATGCCGCAGATTGTTTTAAGGAATGTTTTTAGGTGGTCTATAAGAAGCGTGGATTTTTTACATACAAAAGCCGAGCTTAGAAAAGATTTCTAGGCGTGTCGGTCTTTTGCGCAGTTTTCCAATTTGAAAGACCATATTCGGCAATGTTATCTTCCACTTGATCTTTCCATCGTATTCTTGGCCTTCCCCTTCCGCGTGAACCATCAGATGGTTCGCTTTTATATGCCTTATGGGCAGGGGCATCTTCATCCATTCTCACAACATGACCTAGCCAACGTAGCCGCTGCAGCTCAATACGTCTAACAATGTCGATGTCCGAGAATAGCTGGTACAACTCATGGTTCATTCGACGGCGATATTCACCGTCAACGCAGATTGGGCCTTAGATCTTTCGGAGCATTTTTCTTTCAAACACTCCAAGAGCTACCTCATCTGCTTGCGCAAGTACCCATGCTTCAGATCCGTACACGGGTAGTATCAGCGTCTTGTAAAGTGTGTGTTTGGTCTGGGGGGTGGCCTTGCTTTTGAGTTCCTTGCTCAGACCATAGTAGCACCGGTTGGCCATCACCATCCTTCTCCGAATTTCAAAACTGATGTCATTCGTTTTATTTATGGCGGTACCAAGGTATATAAAATCTTTGTCTACCTCGAATCTGTAGTTATCAAGTTCCACAGTTGGTCCGAGTCTACTGGACGACTTGCGCATTGATACCATCAGCTTGGTCTTCTCGCCGTTTACTGCCAGGCCCAATTTGGCAGACTCTTCTCAATTTGTTCAAAGGTGGCTGTTACCGCTCTCAATGTTCGGCTCATTATGTCGATGTCATCGGCGTAGGCGAGTAACATGTGTTGTTTGGTGTACTGTTCACCTTTGCCCCTCGTATGACCTTTTCCAGCAGGATGTTAAAAAGGTCACACGACAAACTGTTACCTTGTCTGAATCCTCCTTCGGTATTAAAGGGCTCCGAGAGAACCTTTCCGACTTTAACTGCTGATCTTGTGCCAGTAAAAGTTATCCTGCATAGCTGTATTAATTTTGCAGGAATGCAAAACGCAGACACGGCTTTATATACCTCTGACCGGATAGGGCTATCGAATGTGGCTTTATAGTCGACGAATAGGTGGAATGTGTTGATGTGTTTTTTGTGGTCAATGGTGAATTTTCCAGGTCTGAAGCCACATTGGTACGGACCAATTATATCATTAACCATTGGCTTCAGTCGTTTACACAGTACGCTGGATAGAACTTTAGATGCGATGGGAAGGAGACCTATTCCTCTGTAGTTGGCACATATCGTCTTGTCTCCTTTTTGTGCACGGGACACAGGATTCTGAGGTTCCAATCATTGGGCATGCATTCTTCTAGCCAAATTGTACTCATCAACTGGTGCATGCTCCTGACCAGCATCTGGCCACAAGTTTTGAATAGTTCGGCACCTGCTGTTTTATTATTCTTCAGCCGATTGACTGCTACTCTGATTTCATCTTGGCTAGGTTCTATACACTCTATACCCCCATCTATTATTGGTTCTGGGGTATCCTCTTCACCGTTACTATTTAATACCAGAAGTTTTTCAAAATGCTCCTTCCAGATCATCAGCACTCTGTCTGTATCTGTCACCAGGTTTCTTTTTTATCTCTACAGGAGGATGTGCCTGCACCAAAGCCTTCTGTTTGGTGTTTTACCTGACTCCTGTACATCTCGATTTGCTCACGCTCACGTTTTTCTTGTCTTTTTTTCTTTTTTGTGAAAATACGTTTCTCCTCTCTTTTTCTCCTGATAGTTCTCCATCGCATTATGTGTTGCTACTGTCCGCAGGGTTGCCCTATATGCTGCGTTTTTCATATCAGTAGCATTACGACACTCCTGATCGTACCACGGATTTCTAATTGTGGTCTTTGGTACCCAAGTGTTGCTTTTGCTGCAGTTTGCAGTTGCCATTGTGCTTCTATACTATTATCGGGACAAGACGTGCTTTCGTCAAGCAGTTGGGTAAGATGAGCGGAGTAGGCTTAGGCTACCTGTTGTGTTTGCAGCTTTTCATCGTCGAGTTTCCGTGTTGTGTTAGATCGCACATTTGCTGCAACATTAATATGAGTGCGAACCTTGGCTGCTGCAAAGTAGTGGTCTGAATCGATATTCGCTCCTCGGATCGATTGGACGTCTAAAGCACTGCATGACTGCCTTTCGTCTATCACAACATGATCGATTTAATTTCTCGTTGTTCTATCGAGAGAAATCCAGGTGGTCTTGTGTATATCGATATGTTTGAATTTGGTGCTGCTAACTACCATGTTTTTTTGCTGCCGCGAAGTCAATCAACCTCATGCCGTTGTCTGATGTTTCATCATGGAGGCTGTGGGGCCAAATATATTTTCCTTTTCGATTTTTGCATTAAAATCTCCTGGCAGAATTTTAATGCCATGGTCAGAGCAACCATCATATTCTGTTTCTAGCGGCTCTTAAAATATGTCTTTGGTCGTCTCATCTTTGTCTTCGGTCGGAGCATGGGCGCAATAAAACTGATGTAGAAGAACTGAATCTGGAGACGAGGTCTTTAATTCTCCTGTAAACCATAAATCCGCAGCCAAATTCATGTCTCGTTTCATAGCATCTACAAAACAGTGCATAATCATCTGATTTACTTACGCCAGTCCCTTTCCATCGCATTTCCTGTAAGGCAATAATATCGGCTTTGTACTTGAGTACATCCGCAAAAGTGGAAACTGCGCCTGTTCTGTACAACGTGCGCACATTCCAAGTGCAGATCGCAAATCGCGGTCCTTTATACGTTTGCGGGGGTCGTCAACATTAGGGGGGTTTGGTGTTCTTTTTTTTTTTGGTTGGGTTTTCCGAGAGTGGGCAACTAACCCAACGCCTCAAACCATTTTTTAATAGTTCTTATGGGTGAACTCGCGGCACATATCCACAATTGAGATGAAAGAGGGGCCAGAGCCGTTGCTTGGTATCTATCATTTTTAAGAGGCGTGGATTTTTAGGGCATCTATAAGAGGCGTGGATTTTTTAAAGGAAATATTTTTAGGGCATCTATAAGAGGCGTGGATTTTTAAAGGAAATATTTTTCAGGGTCTATAAGAGGTGTGGATTTTTTAAACGAATATTTTTTCAGGGTCTATAAGAGGCGTGGATTTTTTAAAGAGGGTCTATAAGAGGTGTGGATTTTTTAAAGAGGGTCTATAAGAGGCTTGGATTTTTTAAAGAGGGTCTATAAGAGGCCTGGATTTTTTAAAGAGGGTCTATAAGAGGCCTGGATTTTTTAAAGAGGGTCTATAAGAGGCGTGGCTTTTTTAAAGAGGGTCTATAAGAGGCGTGGCTTTTTAAAGAGGGTCTATAAGAGTCGTGGATTTTTTAAAGAGGGTCTATAAGAGGCGTGGATTTTTTAAAGAGGGTCTATAATAGGCGTGGCTTTTTAAAGAGGGTCTATAAGAGTCGTGGATTTTTTAAAGAGGGTCTATAAGAGGCGTGGATTTTTTAAAGAGGGTCTATAAGAGGCCTGGATTTTTTAAAGAGGATCTATAAGAGGCCTGGATTTTTTAAAGAGGGTCTATAAGAGGCCTGGATTTTTTAAGAGGGTCTATAAGAGGTCTGGATTTTTTAAAGAGGGTCTATAAGGGGGTCTATAAAAGGCGTGGATTATTTAAAGAGGGCATATAAGGGGTCTATAAGAGGCGTGGATTATTTAAAGAGGTCTATAGGGGGTCTATAAGAGGCGTGGATTATTTAAAGAGGTCTATAAGGGGGTCTATAAGAGGCGTGGATTATTTAAAGAGGTCTATAAGGGGGTCTATAAAAGGCGTGGATTTTTTAAACGAATATTTTTCAGGACCTATATTTTTTGAAGACCCACCAACCTTGAAATAAAACATTGTATTTTTTAAAACATTTTTTTATATTTAGTTATTTTAATTTTTTTTTTTTTTTTTTGTTATCAATATTTTTTCACTTTCGTTATAACATAAAGAAAACATTTAGTTGTTGTTTTTTTATTTTTGTTTTATCTTCAATATTTTGGTTTTGTAATTATTTTTTTTTTTAATATTTATTATATTATTTTTTTTTTAATATATTTACAAATATTTATAAATTGTTTTTAATTTCAATTAAACACAAAATTGTGGTACACCACAGACGAAGAATATGGGCTTATATATAGCGAGGGTCAAAAAATGCAGTCATACTTGGTTATGACGACTATTAAAAGTTAAGAAGAGAGGATTGAGAATATTGTCACATGACCTGGTAGACATAGACTTCTGTCAGAGTAGGTCTGTGGTATTGGACTACAATGGTGTCAACCCTTGCACAATGGTGGTTATATCCTTGATATATGATAATGA
The DNA here is from genome assembly GCF_032173495.1 of Musca vetustissima. Classification (NCBI taxonomy): domain Eukaryota; kingdom Metazoa; phylum Arthropoda; class Insecta; order Diptera; family Muscidae; genus Musca; species Musca vetustissima. The sequence goes on along the minus strand of NW_026876801.1, from coordinate 7,992 downwards.
AAATATTTACTGGCACCATATCCAGGTTTGACTGTAGTTTACAAATAAAAAAATATTGAATTACCACAACTTATTTTTAGCTGAAATGTTTGTGTTTGTTTTTTTTAATTATTTTTTTTATTTTAAACATTATTTTTATTCTTCGTTCGCTTCTCTGTAATTTGTTTTGTTGTGGTTTCAAATTTTAATGAAAATGAAAAAAGAAAGCTTTGTTATTTTTTGTTGTTGTTATTATTATTGTAAATAGTTGTTGTTTTGTTGTTATTATTTATTTTGATACCTTGTATGAATTATTTTAATGCTGTTGTTTTATTTATTTTTTTTTTAATTCTTGATATTTTTTCTTTTGTTGTTAAAAGCGAGTTCTGTTGTTGATTTTTATTTAGGGATTATTCGTTTTTGTTTTTTCTTTCTAAATATTTTCTAAATTTTTCGTCTTCTTCTTTCTAAAGATTTGTTTTTTTTTTTTTTGGTTTTTTTGGTTTTTGAGTTTGAAACATTTGCAGCAAATGGAAGGAACAATGGACGATTTCTCAGATAACAACGCAATGAGGCAGGCTGGCTGATGATATTGGAATTTCATGTTTGAGTTTTTTCATCTTTTTTTGGTTTTGGGAAATTCCATGTGAGTTACAATATATATTTTATATCATAATATTAAGCAAATAAAATTTGTAATGCAATTTAAAAATAAAAATATTTTTATCACATTATGTTTTTATGTAAATATTTCATTTGGTATTTTAGCAAATCATATCAAAAATATTTTTCGTTTTATGTAATTTTTTGTAGTCTAGTTTATTAGTATTTATTATTATTTTGTATTATATATTATTAGGGCGGTGAGAAAATATAAAGAAACACAACGCATGAATTTAAACATTTATCAACAACTGTTAAGGACCAACACAAGGCATTCATTTAAAAAAAAAATATTTTTTATGGACCGGGCATTTTTTAAAAAAAAATATTGAATTTTTAAAACATATTTTTAAAGACCAGCACAAGACGTGGATTTTTTAAAGAGTATGTTTTCAAGAACCAACACAATGCATGGATTTAAAAAAAATATTTTTAAGGCCAACACAATGCGAAGATTAAAAAAATACATTTTTTAAGGACCAACACAAGACGTGGATTTAAAAAAAAAAAAGTATGGAGAGGTACCAGAAGACATTGTATAGACGTCATCTGCTGCAAATTGTCTTAAAAAGATTTCGTACGAAGAAATATGCGGTGCAAAACCAATATTTCAATGAGGCAAACTTTTGCCGTAGCAAAGTGTATATAACCCTCATTAGGTATAAGGCTGAGGGTATAAACATTGTCCTACACTGAAAATGTTCTGGTTAGCATGTATTTTCTAACCAGAAATTCGGGTTATCAACAATATTCTACAAAAAAAGTCACCCTCAAAGAACCTGGTATACCGAATTACCTTTGGTCGAAAAATGCGACAATAAGATAGAAAATACAGAACAAGAAGACATATATGTGGAGGCTTTGAATCAAACATGGACCGGTATTGAATGTTTCAAATCAGGCACATCCGTTTTTGGAGCTTTAGAAGAATATTTTTTGAAGAACCACAACAAGTACTAATTTAAATAAATATATAATTTTTCATGGACCATATTTTTTTTCGAAGATCATTACAAGTAGGGATTTTTTTAAATATTTTTTTATTACTAGTAGTGCCCATTTTGAGGCTCTTTACAAAAATATCCTTAAACAAATATATTTTTATAAAGAGTCTCATAATGCGTGCATTTTTAAAGATATATGCATACGGCTATGTGAACTCTCAATTGCATTTATATACATAGCCATTATAGCATTATTAAAAAAAAACTATGTTTTGACAGGGATTAAAATAAAACAGCCTGACATTTGTATATCTATTTTTCAGGTTTACCATAATTCTAATTAAAAAATTATATTTGTATAATCCCGCATAAGTCCGGATTTTTTTAATATTTTTCATGGACCTCGGGGGATTAATGTAATTTTTCAAATCATTTTTTCGTAGTCCACCATAAGAAAAATCTAAAAAATTGACTTTTTCATCGGCCATTTACGAACTAGAGTACCTTTCAAGGAAATTATTAAAATTACTTTTTATGGGTCCCACTATGTTTTTCGGGCATCTGGATGATTTAGAAAAATCTTTTTTTAATATTTTTCTTGGAATCCGATGGATCCAATTAAGTTTTTAACATAATTTGTCCATATGTTTAAAATGTTTTAAAATTACTTTTCAAATGTGATTTTAAAAGTGGAGTATTCTTCGAAGTTTTCAAGGATATCCCTTAATCTGAACAATTTTTAAAATTATTTTTTTCTAGGACCGCCATAAAAACAATTTAAAAATATATATGTTTATAGAACCTCATAAGTGGTTGATTTTTAAAAATATTTTTCTTTTTCAAGGGCCAACATACGCCAGGTATTTTTTAAAAAATATTTTTTCAAGGACCGTAAAGGGAGTGATTTTTTAAAATAATTTTATTTCACGATATCCGAAGAATTATATCTCGACTAGCTGCTTCGATCTAGACATATGTGTTGTCTGTCCGTCATGAAATTTTGCATGTAGGATGAATTCTGGCCAAAGAAGACCCCTATTATTTTTGTTAATGATCCGTTTATATTTAGAGTATGAAATGGACTAAAAATTATATTTTTGTCTCGTTTTCTGGAGTTACGACCCGATCACCACGAAATTTTATACCAAAAAAAGGTATCTGGCCAAAGTATAAGCATGACTGTTTTAATGAAAATCAACCATTATTTAGCGGTTCAAAATGGACCCAGACTTTCGTGTAAAAAATTATAAAATTTCTATGGCAAATATATATTTTCCTGAAGGATGTAGATCCGTGAAGTTGATCAAGGACCATAAACTTAATTTTTGTGTATTCATTTCTTCAAGTTGCTCTGTAGACCACAATAATATGCCGAGCATTGCAACACAACACATGAGGAAGCGTATCTGGCTAATTAATTTGAATGGTTGTTCTGATCGGTCAATATTCAGCGGGACAAATTAACTAAAACCGTTCTGTTTAAAATCACAAAATTTGCATCTTATGGCGTAAATGTTAACCCTCGGAATATAGATCCTCAGAGAGTTCGAGTTCCGTGGTAGTCGTGTAGGGTATCATATGGTCGGCGCCGTCCATCTACACTGATTTGCTCAATGTTTAAAATTATGTTTCCATATGCTTAGAATTTTTGAGATATATTATAAATATCATTCAATGGTCTTCCACAAGCCTCGAATACTTCAAAAAATTATTTTTTCAAAACTAATTTGTTTTATTAAGGGGACCCCAACCATTCTCGGCTTTAAAAAAAATTATTTTTTTATTTTAATTTAAGGGGACCCCCCATTCTCGGGGTCAATTTTTTTTTATTTAATTCGAATCTACACTAATTCAAGAATATCCCTACAAAATTTCAACACCATTGTTTCAAGTATCACCACATAGCACGAAAAAAAATCAACTAGAGTTTTTGGACCTCTTTTTGGATTTCAAAAAATAAACTTTCCACCCATATAATATATAATAAAAATATATAATTTTTTATTTTCTTTTTTTAATCACTATCAATATATAACAGTATGACTAGTTTCTGCGCAGCAACATAAATTTCAACTTCAAGAGTATTTTTATTTTTTTGTTTGTTTTTTTTTTCTAAATCTAAATTTTTTGTATTACTAAAAAATATAAGTTTCGTTCTTTTTTTCCACTTCAACTATAACTAAATTTAAGTTGGTTGTTGTAAGTATTTCTAGTGTTGTTTCTATATACTATGTATTTTATATTTTTCTCTCGTTATGTTGTAGTTAGTGGTTGTTAAGAAATGTTTTGCTACACTAAATATTTAGCAGTGTTGTCTGTGTGTCTTCGTTTGGATTAGTAAGTCACTTTATTGTGTTGTTTTTTCTATACTATTTTTTCGAATTCAGAATTTTTGAAGATGAGGAGGAAAAAGTCGGAAATTTAAAAAAAAATATGGAATTACTTTGAAGGCCTTAAATAGACCCTGCTGTGGTTAGAAGACCTTACACAGAGGGTCTTCTATCATATGTGGGTCCAATATGTATAGAATACCTTCGATAGTCAGCTAGATACGTCTGGGTGAACTCACGTCTGATTTCATATAGTCAACGGCGATTACACGATTTCATACTATCGACTTCATGGTCAAAATACAGTCCTTAATGTCGACTTCATGATTTTTTCATGTCATTTACAAGAAATCTACTCCAATTTCATAATGACAAGACGACATTCAAGGCTTAAAATGGTACTTCTACCCCCATTTAGTCAAATGCGACTATAAGAACTTCGAAGCATTCAATGCTATAGGTCCTCTAAGGATATGAGAACATAAATAGGTCATATATCGATGAAAGACCTTCAATAGGTTCTCTATGGATGGAAGAACTTGCAACCCTCTATTGGAAGAAGAGCTTCAATAGGTCCTCCATGGATAGGAGAACTTAAATAGCTGATATTTGGTTGAAAGACCTTCCATATGTCATCAATGAATAGAAATACTTCTATAGGTCCTCTATGCCAAGAAGAGTTTCAATAGGTCCTCTATGGATATAGAACCTTCAATAAGTCCTCTGTGGATCCGAAGACCTTTTATAGGTCATGTATAAGTGAAAGAGCTCAAATAGGTTCTCCATGAATAAAAAACATTTTATCGGTCCTCTATTGATAAAATTCCGTCAATAGTTCCTCTATGTATAGGCCTTCATAGAATAACATTTATATGTCCCCTATAAATAAAAGAGATCAAATAGGTCCTCTATGAATACATTTAATCGGTCCTCTATGGAACCTTCAATAGGTCTTCCATGGGTAGAATAACTTCAATGGGTCCCAAGTCTCTTTCAGAGTCAATTCTAATGTTGTAATGTCCAAAAAATTATATATAAATTTATGAATTTAAGGAGGACTACTAGGGTTCAAAAGACGGATTATACTCCTTGTAGTGAGACGAGGTTTTGGGAAATTGGAAGAAACTACTTGGGTTCAATTTTGATTTCTGGAAGACAGAAGTTACTTCGTGATAGCAGGGACCACAGATAACTAGAGGCGATTAGGAAAACTCATGACTGACTTTATATAATCAGCGGCGAGCACATGAGATCATAATGTCAACTTCATGGACAAAATACACTTCATGTCGACGTCATAGAGTCTGAGAATAATGATCCAAAGTCGAAGTCGTTTTCCTACTTTCCAAGGGATAAACTCTTAGTTAGTGATGGATAACTTAAATATGTCCTCTATGCATAGAAGGGCCTCAATAGGTCCTCTATAAATAGAAGAACTAAAATATGTCATGTACGACCTTCAGAAGAAGCAGAATTTCAATAGATCCGCTATGGAAAGAAGACCTTCAATAGGTTTTCTATGGATAGGATAAATAAGTCCTCTATGGATAGAAGAACTTCAATTATACTTCTAGGCGCAGAAGAACTTAAATATACCCTATATGTATATAATATCAGTTATAGGTACTCTATGTATAGAAGTTTTGATGATGTATAAATAGTAGACCTGTAAGAGGTTGTAGACCTGAACATGTCTTCAATAGATAGGAGTCCTTCTATAGGTCATCTATAGATAAAATACCTACTATATGTTTTCAATAGATATGAGAGCTGCTATAGATATTTCGAGACATAAAAGTCCTGCTATAAGTCTTCCATAGAGATAAAAGACCTGCTATTGGTCTTCAATTAATAGAAGTCCTGCTATAGAAACCTGATGTTATTAGAAGATCTGATTCAATAGACAGAAGATCTGTTAAAGGACTCATATAGAAACAAAAAATCCTGCCCTTAAGGTCCTTGAATTTCTTTTCAATTCAAATTTTATGATTCAGATCGGAAGGTCAGTGATACGGTTATGGTTAGCCTTTCTATGGACCTCTAACTTGAATATTCCCCATTCTCCGTTGTATGTTTTAGGATCCACGACATCCTTATGGCCTTCCACCTTTTATATTTTTCTTCTTATGGTTTATTTACAAAAAAAAAAAAAAAAAAAAAAACAATAAATCTCTGATGCCGTTCGCAAGGTTGCTGGATAAAACATGTTATTCATTAGCTTACAAACTAAATCTATAACAAATATGTATGTATACATATATATGTATTTATGTGTGTCTTATGTATATATAGTTGTAATGGTTGTATTTTGCATTTTTAAAAACTACCCGATGCCGATCCTGGCGGCTGATGTTGTTGCTGCTGTTGTAAATGGGCAGCGGCTGCTGCCAGTAATGCCGCCGATGTGGAGGATGATGATGTCGTTGTTGAGGTTGTTGTATTCGCATTAGCATTTGACGCCGTGGAGAACGCCGACGACGAGGATGCACCTGCAGCATTGGAACCTGATCCAGCAGCTCCAGTCGTATTACTGCTACTCGCAGAAGGTGGTGATTTCAACAGGGGTTTTATATCTTCGATTTGTATCAGCTGTTCGATGGGTATCAGGGAGAGTTCACCACCGGGTTGTGGTAGGGGCGGTAGTTTTGCTAAAGCCTAGAAGGAAAAAGAGGAAGAGAAGGGGAGAATTTGTAAATACTATTTTCTAAAAAAACGATTTTCATGGGAGCAGCTGCATGAATTCAATGTCGATTTTATGTACAAAAATGCTAATGCGTGGCAGCCAGGGAGTCAGAGACTACTGAACCGCATTAAATGCTACTTCGACAGGGGTTACTACGTGGAATCGGGGGCTACAGTGTATTAGAAGCGTCTACATAAGCTCAAGGTTGAATTTATATAATCAGCGGCAATCACATGATATCATACTGTCAACTTCATAGGCAAAATTCAATCAATATGGACGCCAGAGAGTCCTAGAGTAATGAACCGCAGTAAAAACCAAAAATAACGGGAATACTACGCGGCAGCGGGTACGACAGGTGTTTTGAGGGGACTATGTGACCTCACGACCGACTTTATATAATCAGCGGCAATCACATAATATCTGAATGTCGTTTTCATAGGCAAAATACATTCAGTTATCACATCAGGGAGTCAGAGAGTACTGAACCGCAGTTAATGCTAATACGAACGGGACTATTACGGGTCAGCGGGTACAACAGGGGTTTTGAGGGGACTCACGACCGACCTTATATAATCAGCGACTATCACATGACATCATACTGTCGACTTCATATACAAAATGCAGTCAATATGACCGCTAGGGAGTACGAGAGTATACAGTTAAAGCTACTACGAACGGGACTATTAGGGGTCAGCAGGTACAACAGGGGTTTTGAGGGAACTATCTGTCTTCAAGACCGACTTTATATAATCAGCGGCGATCACATAAGATCTGAATGTCGTTTTCATAGAAAAAATACCTTCAGTTATCACATCAGGGAGTCCAACAATACTCAACCGCAGTAAAAGTTACTACGAATGGGGCTACTACGCGGCAGCGGGCACTACAGAGGCTACTACGAACGGGAGTATTACGGGTCAGCGGGTTTTGAGGGAACTATGTGTCTTCAAGACCGACTTTTTACAGTCAGCGGCGATCACATAAGATCTGAATGTCGTTTTCAATTAAGAATATCACATCACATCAGGATGTCCGAGAGTACTGAACCGCTGTAAAAGCTACTACGAACCAGGCTATTACGCAGCAACGGTTACAACCGATGTTTTTAAGACAACTATGTGAGCTCACGGTTGACTTTATATAATCAGCGGCAATCACATAAGATCTGAATGTCGTTTTCAGTTACAAAATACCTTCAGTTATCACATCAGGATATCCGAGAGTACTGAACCGCAGTTAAAGCTACTACGAACGGTGTTATTAAAGGTCAGCGGGTACAACAGGGGTTTTGAGGGAACTATGTGTCTTCAAGACCGACTTTATATAATCAGCGGCGATCACATTAGATCTGAATGCCATTTTCATAGAAAAAATACCTTCAGTTATCACA